>NC_064807.1:77857393-77876772 GCF_023721935.1 Panthera uncia | reverse complement strand
TATATATATATACATATATATACATTATATATATATACATATATATATATATACACACACATACATACTGGTGTATTATTTTTGTTTCTTTGGTGGAATCCTAACTGATACGTCTAGACTCGTTTTTAGTTTTAAATCACGTTCTGTTTTCTAAGTACACATTTGTTTTTAAGTGGACAGATTATATAGTAATTTAAAAATAATATAAAGGTAGGGTATATTTTATGGCGAATAAATGATACTTCAATAAAGCCATTGAAAAATAATACTATAAAAGTGACAGCGGCTCATTACTTTTAAAAGGGAAGGGGAAATACAGAAAAGCATCCGACTACTCAGAGATGACCACTGTTAACATGGTGGTATATTTCCTTCCAGACATAGATATGGGGTATAGGTACAGATATGGATGAACCAGACACACACACAATCATCAATATTGGGATATGTGTACATCATTCTTTACCTTGCATTTCCTATTTCCTATTGACAGTTTTCTATACCATTAAAAAAAATATAGGGGCACTTGGGCGGCTCAGTCAGTGAAGTGCCCAACTCTTGATTTCAGCTCAGGTCATGACCTCACGGCTCATGGGTTCGAGCCCCACATAGGGCTCCGCGCTGACACTGCAGAGATTGCTTAGGGTTGTCTCTCCCCTTTCTCTCTGCCCCTACGCCACTGGCTCTCTCTCTCAAAATAAAAGAATAAACTTTAAAAAATATTAAAAAGAAAAAAATCTAGGAGCAACTGGGTGGCTCAGTCGGTTGAGCATCTGACTCTTGATTTCAGCTCAGGTCATGATCCCAGGGTTGTGGGATTGAGCCCTCCAAGCTGAGCTTGGAGCCTCCTTAAAATTCTCCCTCTCTCTCTCTCTGTCTTTTTTCTCCCTCTGCCCCTCTCCCCCACTCGCACTATCTCTCTCAAAATAAATAAAGGTTAAAAAAAATTAAATGGAATTGTATTTCATATTGTGTAATATGTCCTCATCCAAGTAAGTTCTGTGGTTTGTTAATAGCATTGTACCAATTTCAATTTCCTGGTTTTGAAAATGTCCCATAGTTACATAAGAAGCTGTCGCTGGGGAGAGCTAGGTGATGGGGTACCTGAGGATTCTGAACTATTTCTGCAACTTCCAAACAAAAGGGTAAAATGTAAAACCAATGTAGAAAAAGAGTCATTTTGATTCTCTTTTAATTTTGGTGGACTCATTTTTTTATTTTTTTATTTTTTTTTCAATATATGAAATTTATTGTCAAATTTGTTTCCATACAACATCCAGTGCTCATCCCAAAAGGTGCCCTCCTCAATACCCATCACCCACCCTCCCCTCCCTCCCACCCCCCATCAACCCTCAGTTTGTTCTCAGTTTTTAAGAGTCTCTTATGCTTTGGCTCTCTCCCACTCTAACCTCTTTTTTTTTTTTCTTTCCCCTCCCCCATGGGTTTCTGTTAAGTTTCTCAGGATCCACATAAGAGTGAAACCATATGGTATCTGTCTTTCTCTGTATGGCTTATTTCACTTGCATCACACTCTCCAGTTCCATCCACGTTGCTACAAAGGGCCATATTTCTTTCTTTCTCATTGCCACGTAGTACTCCATTGTGTATATAAACCACAATTTCTTTATCCATTCGTCAGTTGATGGGACATTTAGGCTCTTTCCATAATTTGGCTATTGTTGAGAGTGCTGCTATAAACATTGGGGTATAAGTGCCCCTATGCATCAGCACTCCTGTATCCCTTGGGTAAATTCCTAGCAGTGCTATTGCTGGGTCATAGGGTAGGTCTATTTTTAATTTTCTGAGGAACCTTCACACTGTTTTCCAGAGCAGCTGCACCAATTTGCATTCCCACCAACAGTGCAAGAGGGTTCCCGTTTCTCCACATCCTCTCCAGCATCTATAGTCTCCTGATTTGTTCATTTTGGCCACTCTGACTGGCGTGAGGTGATATCTGAGTGTGGTTTTGATTTGTATTTCCCTGATGAGGAGCGACGTTGAGCATCTTTTCATGTGCCTGTTGGCCATCCGGATGTCTTCTTTAGAGAAATGTCTATTCATGTTTTCTGCCCATTTCTTCACTGGGTTATTTGTTTTTCGGGTGTGGAGTTTGGTGAGCTCTTTATAGATTTTGGATACTAGCCCTTTGGATGGACTCATTTTTTTAAACTCTTTCCTCCATCAGAAATTTATTTTATATATAGTGAGAAGCAAGGCTCTGACTTTTTTCCGGATGGCTGGCCAATCATACTAGCCTTCCTATGGAACCATTCTTTACCTGGTGATTTGTGCTGCTATCTTTATCATATACTGAAGCCTCTAGGTGATAAGGACTGTTTGTGAGCTGGTTGTGTTTTTTTTATCTTTTTTTTTTTTTTTTTTTTTTTTTTTTTTTGCCATTTGTTACATCCTTTCCACTCTGTTTTGATTTTTACAGCTTTAGTATGTTCTAAAATGTTCCAGGACAGCTGTTATTTTCCTTCACACATCGAATTACTCTTCTTAAAAAATGACTCTTGGGGTGCCTGGGTGGCTCAGTCGGTTAGGCATTCGACTTCGACTCAGGTCTTGATCTCAAGGCTCGTGAGTTCAAGCCCCGCCTTGGGCTCTGTGCTGACAGCTCAGAGCCTGAAGCCTGTTTCAGATTCTGTGTCTCCCTCTCTCTCTCTGTCCCTCCCTCACTTGTTCCCTCCCTCCCTCTCTCTCTCTAAAATAAACATTAAAAAGAAATTTTAATGACTTATTTTTCAACATATTTTGATTTTTTATTCTTCCAGATACAACAAACGTTATTAAATATTTCAAAGATTTCTTGTTGGACTCTCATTAAACTTGCAATGTAACCCGAGGGAAGCTGACATCTGTACAATATCCAGTCTTCCCATCCAAGACCATCGTATGACAGAACCTCCCTTTATTTCTTTGTGTGTTTCTCAATAAGAATTTGTCGTTTCTTCTTGTAGATATTTCAGATTTCTTGTTCAGTTTTGTCATTGGTATTTTACGACTGAGATCTTCTTAATAAAAATTCTATTTTCTAGTGGTTTTGTTGGTACATAGATGGTACAGATATACAGGACTGTGATCACCTTTCCTATCCAGTCGCTTCACTGCATCTCTTATTAATCCTAGTAGCTTTTTCAGTGAATTCTCTTGGTTTCCAAGGGGCACAAACAGATCCTCTTTAACTCAGCTTCATTTTGCCTCCTTTCCAACAGCAGTAGCACTCTGGAGCCACAGGACCATTGGGTGGATAAACATAAGTGAGTGATTTATGATCTACGAAGTTTAATTCCCTTGCACGTAGACTACGAAAATAATACCGAGATACAAGTAAGCACTGCCCCCTTGCTGAGGTGCTACAAGAATCAGATAAAATAGTTGATATCAACTCCAATTTCAGAGTCCTTAAGCAGTAATAGTGTCTTTTTCTCCCCCTCACCTTCTTGCTTCACATCTTACTGGGGTGGCTTATGCTTGCAGATCAATGTTGAATAACAATGGTAACAGACGTCCCTATTAGGTTCCTAATTTTAACTGGAGGGCTTTCAGGGCATTACCAAAGAGCCTGTTAATCACGTGATCATGCTCCTATAGCTGGAGCAGAAACACAACAGGAAAATCACAGACCCTGTTTAAGGCCATCGGGCTCCCTTAAATTTGAGAGCTCAAAAACCTCCCACAATTCTATGTGTCGACTATACATCAATAAAGCTGAAAACAAAAAAAAGATTTTATTGAAAATCTTGCTGGAGGTTGCTATGCTTTGTTTTCTTTCTTTTCTTTTTCTTTTCTTAATTTTTTTTTAACGTTTATTTATTTTTGAGATAGAGAGAGAGACAGAGCATGAACGGGGGAGGAGCAGAGAGAGAGGGAGACACAGAATCGGAAGCAGGCTCCAGGCTCTGAGCCATCAGCCCAGAGCCCGACGCGGGGCTCGAACTCACAGACCGCGAGATCGTGACCTGAGCTGAAGTCGGACGCTCAACCGATTGAGCCACCCAGGCGCCCCTTCTTTTTTTTTGAAAGACAGAGAACAGGCAGAGAAAGAACAGAGAGAGAGAGACAGAATCCAAAGCAGGCTCCAGGCTGTCAGCATAGAGCCCTAGGCAGGGCTCGAACTCACCCACCGTGAGATCATGACCTGAGCCAAAGTCAGACGCTTAACAGACTGAGCCACCCAGGCGCCCGTTTTGTTTTCTTAAGGAGTCAATTCCTTTATGAGTTTCAGCAACTCTGGAATCCAAGTGAGAAAAACCCCCAGGATGCCAGGGTAAAGTTTCAGCAGGGCCTGTCTCCTTGTGGAGCTCAGACAGAAAGAGCACTGGACCTGGGTCCTTTAACCTGGCTTCAGATCCCGATGGAGTGGGGGAGGGAGGGGGAGAGCTCCTTGCTAGCTGCGTGACTTTGGACAAGTCCTATTAGCGGCCCTGAGCCCAGCTGTCATCAAGGGCGGAGCTGAATATCCAACCCCGGGGCCATTCCCTGGGATCACACTCTGAGATCCTGACACAGGGAAGCTTCCCCTGGGAATGGGAGGTGGGAGGGAACTGAGCGCTCTGGGGGACTGTGGGCTGGGTTTAAGGGGGAAAATTCCTAAAGCCTTCTCCCAATACATTGTCTATGAAGTGTGTTGACTCATCAAATCCTCCTAACATCTACGTTCCTGGCACCGTGCTAGTCCCGGGAATCAGTGGTCAACAGCCCCGCGCCCGGGGTGGCTGGGGAGACAGACAACACAGGAGCACAGATAAACGTGCTTTCTTGCAGGAGGACGGGGCAGGGGCGACCGGCGCAGCGCCCGGCCGATCGATCGCCGGAGTCGGCTTCCTCCCTTCAGTCCGCTCGGGCCGGGCCCAGCGCTGCCCAGCACCCACAGCCAGAAGGAATGAGTTGAGCGACGCTTGCATTCCAAGCACGCGGTTCTGCTCTCCCAGGAGCCGGTTCCGGACCGCCCCAGGCCCTCCCGGGGCAGCCAGGGCCTCTCCAGGCCTCCGGGGCCTCCTGCCCTGCCTTACCCACCCCCTGCCGGAGCGCCGCCCAGGGGGGCGAAGGGAGGGCCTGACCGGAGGGAGCGAGATAACCTGTGTAGGGGGGGACGCTGGGTGCCAGCAGGTGCCCTTCCAGCAGCCCCACCAGGGACTTGCCCGGGACTGCAACGTGGTCTAGAAGGACCAGGGCAAGGCGGCCCCAGGGGCCTCAGGAATCCCAAGGATCCTGTTTTTCTGTTGCAGAAAAAAACCAAACATTTCAAATAAAAATCCTAAGGTTGGCATTTAGGGGCCCAACCAACCCTTCCAATCAGGTTTCCGGTAACTTTGTCTTCTTTTCTCCTCCCTGCTGAAGCCCTTGTCTTAGGGTCTGTGACTGACGGCGCCCGTCCCAGAGCAGCACCGGGTGGCAATCAACACTCCAAGGTTGGCTTGATGCTTGACCAGGTGAGGGGATTGCTCGGCACCCACCGGGTGAGGCCCGATTCCCACATCAGTCTCATTTCCCTGACAGACTCCTACTGTAGAAGCACCGGCCTTCTTTACAGATGAAGGAGTTCAGGCTGGGAGCTAGAACCCAGGCTCTACTCCACTGGTCTACAAACGGCACGTGCATCCAAATCACCCTGAGGGCTTATTAGAACACAGAGTGCTGGGCCCACACCCAGGTTTTGTGACTCAGTAGTTCTGGGGTGGGGTTGGGTGATTTGCATTTATCACACATTCCCAGTTGATGCTGATGCTTTTGGTGCCGGGACCACACTTTGGGAACCTCTGCCCTCCACAACGATGCCCCCTCTGGATCAATTTTTGGCATTTAGGCAGACCTTACGTTCCCCATAATGCCACTTCCCACGGCGAAGATCTGTGATGAATTTACCTAACCCATCACGATACTACAGGGCTACGTTCCTGACTGTCCACCTGATGTTCCGTCCCCAGAGGACTGCCCTCCCTGTGCTCCGTTCAGTCCTCGGGAAGTGCTCCCCCGAACACCAACAGGACACAAATTTCCTACAGTGGGGGTGCGGCCATCAAGCAATGAGGGCAAATGACCCTTCATGATGAATTTGCTCCTAAGTGATCACTAGGAAAGGGGCCGCTCAGGGCCAGGGAAGGAGCTGGAAAGCTTGGGGAAAACTGCCAGAGACTTCCAGAAAAGGGGTGTTCAGGACTTGGGCTGGGGAGCTGAGTTATGCACGGGGCAGGACAGGGTCTTCAGCACCTGAGCACGCTGGAGAGTGATGCCCGCCCCCCTCACCCCACTGCCCCCACCCCACCCCCACCCCCAACAGGAAGCGACCTGCCATCACTGCTGTAACCACGGGGGCCCTGGGCGTGGTAAGCAGAGACTTGGGACAGAGAGCTGAGGAACTGGAGACCTTCCCAGAACTCATTTCCATTTTATTCCCCAGCGTGTACATGTGGCTTCTTTGTCAGATTCTAGAGGGCTTGAGCAGAGCAAGAGTCTATTCTCACTCATGCTGCACCTTATTAATTAGGCTATGAAAGAATGACATCATATATGAGGGAGCTCTTATTAATAGTCACAGCCACTATTTATCAAGTGCCTGCTATGTACCAGGCACTTTACATACATAATCCCACTCAATCCTCCAACAGCTCTGATGAATAAGGTGAGTGCTGAGATTATCCCCATTTTACAGGTGGGAAAATGAAGGCCAAGAGAGGTTAAATAATTTGTGTAAGGTCCTAGTGGCTGGGAAATGACAGACCTGTTGTCTCTCCATCTCTAAACTGTCGCTTTCCACCCTAGCATCCTGCCCTCGTTTCCTGAACACCTGCTGTGCAAGGCTCTGGGTGGTTCTGCAAGATGAATCATTTAAGCAGTCACTTACTCAACAAACCTTTTTTTGAGCACTTGCTACTTTGTATGGGCTTATTTATTTATAGCATGCCTTGTTCCAGAAAACACATAACAGAACTTCTGTATTTGAGAGACTAAAATTTTAAAGGTGTGGTCACGGGACGAGTGACAAATGGAAAACAGAAGTTGAAAAGGTCAGAAGAGCCCAGGAATGAAACAGCGATCCAAAGTACAGGCCTTGAGGTCCTACGTGGTACAGAGACAGGCTACAGGTTGTCCTCTGAGCTTTCCAGCAGCCAAAACCAGATCCCACGCCGTTCGGGATCCATGAACCAGTTGCAAGAGGAGAAACATGACTCACGTAGGTCCCAGGACCAGAGAGGCCTTTTCCCGGTGCGTTCGCAGAAGAGACAGAGCATCATCAAACGTAGGGAGCGATGTCCACAACGCTGCACATATAACACAGGTGCCAGGGGACCTTTCCCTTAGGCCCTTCATGCTGGCCCAAGTCCTGCAGCCTTTCTGCAGCAGGGAGAGGATGACAGCACAGGGCAAGCATGCCTTGCCCTGGCTTAATCCATGTGCAGTGTTTGTAGGAAACATTTACAGCAAACTTGCAGTCAACTGGCTAAGTGCAGTCCTCAGGTGAGCTTCGTTTGGCCCGAGAAGGATATTTAAATTGATTGGATTACAAGGGGGTACATGAAACCCGATGTTCATACCAGCGTTATCAACAATAGGCAAATCACAGGGGCACCCGGGGGCTCAGTCGGTTGAGCGTCTGACTTCAGCCCAAGTCATGATCTCATGTTCATGAGTTCGACCCCCACGTCCGGCTCTGTGCTGACAGCTCAGAGCCTGGAGCCTGCTTCGGAGTCTGTGTCTCCCTCTCTCTCTCTCTCTGCCCCTCCTCCACTTGTGCTCTGTGTCTCTCTCTCTCTCAAAAATAAACATTAAAAAATAAACATAAAAAAATAACAATAATGTTTAAAAAACATTAAAAAAAGAAATGATAGCCAAGTTACGGAAGCAGCCCAAATGTCCACGACTGACGAATGGATAAAAAACATACACCATGGAGGGGCGCCTGGGTGGCTCAGTCGGTTAAGCATCCGACTTCGGCTCAGGTCATGATCTCACGGTCTGTGAGTTCGAGCCCCGCGTCGGGCTCTGTGCTGACAGCTCAGAGCCTGAAGCCTATTTCAGATTCTGTGTCTCCCTCTCTCTGACCCTCCCCCATTCATGCTCTGTCTCTCTCTGTCTCAAAAATAAATAAATGTTAAAAAAATAAATAAAAAAAAAAAACCATACACCATGGACTATTACTGAGTCATCAAAAGGAATTGGAATCTTGCCATTTGCAATGACGTGGTTGGAGCTACAGTGTATTATGCTAAGTGTATTTGTCAGAGAAAGACAGATATCATATGATTTCACCCATATGTGAAATTTAAGAAACAAAACAAATGAGCAAGGGGAGAGACAAACTAGGAAACAGACTCTTTTGTTTTTTTTAACGTTCATTTTTGACAGAGAGAGAGAGAGAGAGAGCATGAGTGGGGGTGGTGGAGTGCAGAGAGAGGGAGACACAGCATCCAAGGCAGGCTCCAGGCTCTGAGCTGTCAGCACAGAACCTGACACGGGGCTCGAACCCACGAACAGCAAGATCACGACCTGAGCCAAAGTCGGACGCTCAACCAACGGAGCCACCCAGGTGCTCCGGAAACAGACTCTTAACTATGGAGAACTGATGCTTACCAGAGGGGGGGGAGGGGGATGTGGGGATGGGTGAAACAGGTGATGGGGATTAAGAAGGGCACTTGTGATGAGCACTAGGTGATGGATAGAAGTATATAGAAACGCTGAATATTGTATACCCGAAACTAATGCTACGTGTTCACTGACTGGAAATTAAATAAAAACTTTTAAAGCGTGATTGAATCACTTGTCAACTTTAAACTGTTAGATTTCACAGAAAAATCCAGATTTGGGAGGTCTATTAAAAAAGAATGGGGGGGGTGGAGAATGACAACATGGGGCCCACATTCCCAAAGAACAAGGATTGGCTAGGGCTAAGTAGTTTTCCAATCCCCTCCTGTGGTTCCCTGAAGACGCTTTATGTTGTTAACTTCCTTGCCTGGCTTTGCAAGTCCTGGGGAGCTCGAAGCCCCGAGCTGTAGCACTCGGGCGTGCATCAGAATCATCCAGTAACTTGTTCACATTGCGGGGTCCCAGAGGGGCTCCTTGGATCCAGGGTGGGGCTCAGACAGGCATCCTTCTCCCAAGTATTGTGATGCAGGTGGTCCCTCCTAATAGGCCTGGAGGGTTGGGAGGGGGGTGCAGCAGGGCAGGGGTTGTATAGCTACTGAGCACCGCTGCTCTGGGTAGGAGCATGAATAGTGCTTCTTTCAGCACGACCTGTGGCAAGTACAATGGAGCTGTGAGTTCAAGGTCATGCTCTGTGAGAGGTGCCCTGAGTACAGCTCCTCTGAGCTGCCGGGGAAGTC
The DNA here is from genome assembly GCF_023721935.1 of Panthera uncia. NCBI lineage: Eukaryota > Metazoa > Chordata > Mammalia > Carnivora > Felidae > Panthera > Panthera uncia. The sequence goes on along the minus strand of NC_064807.1, from coordinate 77,867,446 downwards.
CTAAGTCAAGTGCTATAAATCACAGTGCTGTTCAACCTTGGCCACACATAAGAACCACCTGGGGAAGTTTTCAACCCATGCTCCCCAACCCCAGGCCCCGCCCCCCCCCCCCCCCCCCGACGAATTAAATCTGAGCTTGTGGGCACGAGAACGCAGTTGTCTGCGTTTCAAGGCTCCCGAGGTGATCTCAGTATGTGCTGCCGGGTGTGAGGCACAGGACTGCAAAACTGAGCACTTTCTCTGAGCCAGAGCCGGTATTGAATGTAGAGAAAGTGCAGTGAGTACCCTGGGGAGCCCTTGCAGGAACACTTAACCCGGCCTGGGAGACTCAAACTGTCTCCCCCTGTCCTCTGGAGGAGAGGCCTGGGCTAAGTTTGGGAGTAAATACCACCCAGCCACACAAAGAAGGAGGAGGAAAATCCCAGCCAAAGCAAGGGTACAGTCCAAGACGCTGAGGCCCAAGAGGAGGGGGGAGAAGGTGGAGCTGAAGGTTGTCTGGTACTGCTGGATCCAAGCTGGGGGTGGGGAGCATAAGAGGCCACAGAGACGGGAAGGGGCCAAATCACAAGGCGGTTGAACTTGACCCTGACACTAGGAGGCACCTCTGGAGCGTTTTAAGTCAAAGAGTCAGAGGGCTGAACAAACCCATGATTTGCTGGAGTTACCAAGGAGGGCTTCCTGGAGGAGGTCAGACTTGAGTGGAGACAGGGGTAGCGTTTGGAACTCTGGCAGGGAGGGAGAGCTGGGGGCATTCTGATCCGCCGGGGCAGTTAAAGCTCTTGAAAACCCTTCCCTCCCCCACGCCCTTTGAAACCCTTTGAAACCCTTTGAATCACAGCCTGCCTGGGTCAAAGACGTGTTTGTTATTTGAAAGCTGTGTTTTCTCTTTAAGAGATTCTGGGCCCCATCCTTTGACTAAGAACCAGGAAGGAATGAAGAATGCAGCCTCTTGCCCAGAGAGCTAATTGTCGAAATGCTGTGGGCCTCACCAGGTTTTATGGTGTCACTGATCTCTATCCCCCGACAGCCCCTCATCTCTAACTGGTCAGTTTTCAGTATATTTTTATGGGCTGCCCCAAAGCCAGCTGGAAGCTTTTTTTCCTATAAACCTTCCCTGAGACAAGTAGCCGAGTTTCACATATTAAAATGAAAATGTCAAAGGGGTTGTTTAAAATATATATATACATAATCTCATTTGTGAAGCTTCAGCTCACGAAACCCACATCAGAGTCCAACAACGTCCGTCCTTTTTTTTCTGCAGAGCTGATGGTCAAGTTAGGACGACCATAAAAATCGCTTGCTTGTTTATCCATTCACTCGACAAACATTTACTGGGCATTTACTAGGTGCCAGGCTGTGAACTGGGCACCAGGATGAAAAGATGCCTCGGGCATGGACACTCCAACACCAGCACCCTCTAGGGCTCAAAATACAAAGTGTTTTCACCTGCAATTTTGTGAGCTGTCTGTGCTGTTATTCTCCCCACTTTTCAGAGGAGGAAATCGAGGCTCTTAGAGGTGAGATAACTTGCCCAGAATCAGGATGCCAGTAAGTGGTAGAACTTGATCTCAGGACATCCAAGTTCACATCTAAGTTCTGTCCACTTGGCTGCTTTTTAAGCAACACCATCTAACTGTTAGTGGCTTAAGAAGGACAATGGCTCCAAAGGTTTAGCCGTTACTTGTAATCTGTCCAATATCTACCCCCCACCTAGAACCCTGCTTTCCTTTGGGGGGAATTCCCCATTGTGAAGAAGGAAAAAACTAGCATCCATTTCCCATGGCCACCATTACTGTAAAAGCATAGTGAAGCCAGATTCTTCCCCAGCGTCTCCTCCTACCTGGATAGTGAATAGGCATGTGTGAAATACAACCTCAGCCAATCAGGTACTCATTCCATAGGCTGACTCCCGAGTGAGTGGTGAGTGGATCCTTGCTGGTAAAATTCAGTCTCAGTCGAGGCCCCTGGATCAGACTGTGCCTGCAGTATTCCATTGGCTGGGGTTCCCGTGGTTCCCTTGACTGCCCTCACAGTCTTCCCTTAAGTCCTTCCCTGCTGAAGATGGCCACAGACAGTCCTGGTTACTTGTAACCAAGAATCCCGACTAGTACAGAATCATAGGTCCCCAGCCCGTTTACAGAGCCGGCAGGAAATAGCCACCTTCCCATGGTGCTGTGGGCACTGATCAAGGAGATTCTTCCCAGGAAAACCATTTTCGAATACTGGGAAAGGCTGGGAAAACGTTGGCATAGCCTCTCTTGCCAACACCTGAAAAATATCCTAGCAGACAGATCCGTTTGTCCAGGCTGCTGCTTGCATCCTGAAAAGCCAGGCACGACCTGGTCTGTCTCCCCACACGGTTCCAGACATCTCGGCTCTTCCAACTGCTGCCAAGCTTGCTTTTCTACAACCCCATTCCCACCTGGATCCTTCTGGACCTTTTGTGGTCATGAGGGTGGACAAGGAGACTGAAGTGAAACCCGGGGGTCTGGTCTGCATAAGGAGGGATGGCCTGGGGTATGCGGACAGAGGGCTAAAAGGGTAAGATCTGTTCTCGAGGCGTGAAGAAGTTCTCCAGCAAAACAGAACCAACTGGAGAAATATATATAATGTCATTAATTCATTAATTCATTCAGAGATCCCTTTATTTTAGGAAACTGGCTATCATGGCTGTGGGACTGCCGAGTCTAAAATCCACAAGGCAGGGCTGGAAACAAGCAGGAGTCGGCGCTACAGTCTTGAGAAGGCATTTCTTCTTCCCCAGGAAACCCCAGTTTTTGCTCTTGAGGCCTTCAACTGATTGGATAAGGCCCACCCACACTACAAGAGGTAATCTTTATTTAAATGAACTTATTGTAGATGTTAACCACATCTACTGGATACCTTCCCTGCCATGCCTAGATCAGTGTTTGATCAACCACCTGGGCACTAGGGCCCAGCCAAATGGATGCAGAAAATTAACCATCACAGAAGGGTCACCCCAGTGGGGTATCCCTGATCAGTCCCATATGCTCTTCCTTCCTGGGTACACACTGCTCTGGACTCCCTCTCCAGCTTCTCTTCCAACCACCCCAACCCGGCCACCATACACACCCTGTGTCTGTCCAAGCCTCACAGGTGAGATCCAGACACTAAAGCTCAGAGCCACATCTGGAATGAAGAGCTCTGAGTTCACAGCCTCCTACCCAGGGTGTCTCCCACGCAAGCTGGGGAGCTGCCTCCATGCGACGCTGGCCCAGATGTTTCCTCTCTTCCCTGGCAGGAGGCGAATGGGACCTTGAATTGTAATCTTGGAAGAAGCTGCTGCAAGACACAGATCTGAGCGGTCCTAGCTAAACTTCTTGGAACTACTGCCCCACTCCAGACCCAAAGATCAGGGAGCAGGACAGACCCCAGAGAGAGACCAGACTTGAGATTTTCTTCTGAGAGCACCAAAAGAGTGAGGATTATCTTGGAATTGCTGTAGAATTCTGGTGGCAGAATCACAGGCTCTCCAAGCTGAAAGGTCACTTAGATATTCCCCCACCCTCTGAAATTCATGAGAATGTCACGTATCACAGAACACTCAACCAGAAGGGTTTTTAAACAAAGTCTGGCAGTCGAAAAACTCAAGAGGACTGTTGGAGATCCGACAAAAGCAACATGACGTAAATCTCTGGGCAAGGAGGCAGAAGCCTTGATCACATGATGGCTCGGCTGCTGATTTACCACTTGACCTTGAACAAATCTTTCCTGGACGACCTTGAGCAAGCTTGCTCTCCAGGCACTGGTTTTCCCACCTGAAAACGAGGAGTGGGCAACTTGACTTGGAAAGTCTTCTCTGGTTGTTGTGACGCCCTGCCTCCCGAGTCTGGTATCTAACATGTTCTAGCTGCATGGCCTTGGACATGTCACTTAACCTCCTTAACCTCCGTTTCATTATCTGCAAAATGGGGGAATCATAATCCCTGCCTTGCTTGTCTTGTATACTTGTTGTGGGGATGGAGTGAGAGGTGTGAGGTTACCCTGGGTGAAGTACAAAATTCTATTCACATCTAATGTATTATTGCAAGGTGAAATATCATTGTATGATGTATCTAGGGTATCTGAAGCTGCACAAGCCCCTACAAGACCCAATTTGTCCCCAATTCACAGGGGACAAAGGGCACGGGGGTTAAAGGCTCTGGAGCCAGACTACCTGGGTTTGTGGCTTACCTCTGCCAAGTTTCCTCACGAGTGAAATGGAATAATAATAGCTCATGCAAAGCCCAGGTCAGAGCCTGGCGTGTGGCATGGGCTCCATCCACGTCGGTGATTATCGTGATCATTCTATCATGAAGCAAAGGAGGCAGGATGGGGCCATGAGAGGACCGGTGGCTTTTGAATATACCAGACCCAGCTGGGTTCAAGTCTCAGTTCTACCATTACCAGGTGAATCATACACGTGGCCACATTCTACATCCACTGTCTTCTTTTTTGCTCTCCTCTGATGGCTCCTGGGTCCAGTGCTTGTCCATTTTCCCTCTCTTTTGGGGCTGGACACTTGGTTACCCACATTGATTGATTGATTCATGGACTGCTTGATCCAGAAGAGATGCCTGGTAAATATTGGAATTCACTAGCATGAAAGGCTCCTCTGTATTTTGATGTGTGGATAATTTGAAAGATGTCTTTAATCCTTTCTGGAAGTATCTGCTATAAAATGGCATAGATGGACTAAATACCAGTGCCCTTGCTTTGGGCTTGAATTCTGTTTGTCTGTCTGTCTATCCATCAACTCTTTCTTTTATAACCACACTACTGGTATCATATCAATCAAAGTTCTGATTGAATGTAATAATGTGGACCTAATTCATATGAAAGAGAAGACAAAATATAATAAATGCAGCGTTTGGTGGTCAAATCTTTATAGAAAAGCCTTTGTGGAGAAAGATTGGGAACTACTCACTTGTTCTAAATGTTAGGGTTTAACCAGTGAGTAAGTGGGAAGCCCGGATTATTCAAAGTTACCCAGAGAGGGAAAAACCAAGCTTACGTTAAGTTCATAGAATGAAATAACAGTTGTCAGAAGGAACTTAGAGACCCTCGATATTTGCTCAGGGCCATCACACCTGGTGCATTAACCCACCATCGCAGTCACCTGTTGATCGAGGAGTCTGTCCCTCCAATCCCACCTGCCAGCTCTGGACCAGACATTTTTTGAGCCCAGAGGCTGTCTTACTCATCTTCACGGTGCCTCTCTCTCTCTCTCTGCTGCCCACCTCCTCTCTCTCTCACACAGTGCCCGCCTGCAGCATGTTTCCCTAAAAGGTTGCTGAATCTTCAAATGTGAGTAAAGCACCACTTTAACAGATGGGGAGCCCGCATTTTGGAGGAGAGAAGAGGGCCCCACCTACGGTTCCGCAGCAAGTCCGGGGGGAGGGCCAGGAGGATCCCCTGTGTCTCCGTGTAGTCGCTCTTCTACCCTCCTGAACTCCAAGAGGGGGACAGGCTCTTGCCTTCTCTCATTTCCTCACAAAAGCCACAGGTAAAGGCGTTTATGGCCTGGCAGCTAACCAAGACCATGGTTCTTCAATAGGTCATGGTCTGACCCCGCCAAATGTTGTTGCCGTTGTCTTTAATTTTTAAATGGTGTTAACAGTCACGCCTTCTACTATAATTTGGAAACTCTCCGGCACCTCATGCCGGGGACATTATAAACTGACCCCCAAGTTCAGGCAATGAAACACAGACCCACCTAGCTGGTCACCTGGCTTCAAGGTGAAAGTAACTTTACTATAGTTATTTCCAAAAATTGTATTACAATAATAATTACTCATATTTGTGAAATGCATTTCTTCTTTGTTCAAGCACGTTCATATACCCCCAGCTTATCTAGCATCAGTGCTGTGCTTTTCAAGTAGGTGATTTTACTGTGTAGGAATTACATATACCTCAATGAAGCTTTTTTTTTTAAGTTTATTTTGAGAGAGAGAGAGAGAGAGAGAGAGAGAAGGGGAGGGGCAGAGAAAGGGGGGGGGGAGAGAGAGAGAGAGCGAGAGAGCGAATCCCTAGCAGTTTCCTCACTGCCAGCACAGAGCCTGAGGCGGGGCTCAAACTCACAAACTGTGAGATCCTGACCTGAGCCAAGATTAAGAGTCGGATGCTCACTGAGCCACCCAGGCACTCCTCAGTGAAACTGACTTTAAAAGACAAAGGGTGGCTCAGTGGGTTAAGCATCTGACTCTTGATCTTGACTCAGGTCACGATCTCACAGTTCATGGGTTCGAGCCCCACCTCAGGCTCTGTGCTGACAGCTCAGAGCCTGGAGCCTGCTTCGGATTCTGTCTCTCTCTCTCTCTCTCTCTCTCTGCCACTCCCCTGCTTGTGCTGTCTCTCAAAAATAAATAAACCTTAAAATTTAAAAGACAATGAAAACCACAGGTGACGTTCGTGTTCTTCCTTGTGCTTTTCTGTATTTTCCAAGCTGTCCCTAATCGGAAGGAAAAAATAGAACAGTGCAGTGCACCGAAGAAGGATGAATTACTGTAAGGCCCGTGATCTGCTCTGGAGGTTCTGGCCTTTGGGAGTCTCCGGTGATGGGCAGGCGCTAAGACACAGCGGAGGGGAAGGGACCCGTCTTCCCTCCCTAGGGTATGTGACCCTGAAGAAATCACTTCCCCAAGCCTCCATTCTCTCCCCTGTAAATGGATCTGAAGCCTGCCGTGCCCAGCTCCCCAACTCTGGCAAACCTTCTTGCCAGATGTGTTAGGACATTGTAGCTGTGATGGCCCTGCGCCGGTGACAGGTAGTGTTATTACCAAACCTCCTCTGCTCTACAGTCTCCTGGTCTCCTCACCTCCCCCCATCTTTAAAATTGCCAAATATTTCAGAGGCGCCTGGCCGGCTTTCTTGGGAGAGTGTGCGATGATCTTAGGGTTGTGACGGTGAGCCCCATGTTGGGTGTAGCGATTACTAAAAAAATAAGCCACCAAATATCCTAAACATACAGAAAATAGAGAAAAAGTTTCAGGCTTGAGAAGGAGAAGGATCAGATGGACCAGCTATGGACTGGCCACCCAGCTCTCTTCACACTTTGCCACCTCTGCTTGAGATATTCTTCTTTTTCCTAAGAAATCCTCACAGATAGAATTCAATCCCCTGTGGGTCTCTTTCTGATCGCCTTCCCAACCCTCCCCTCCCAGAGGTTATCCACTGTTCTAAATTTGGTGTCTTTGGTTTCCTGCACACGTTTTAATAGTTTTTGGACCCGACTATATCCCTAAAAATATATACATGGACAGTTTTGAGTGTTTAAAAAAAAACCAAAACTTTTTCTACCACCCTGTACCTATTGTATAACTTGACGCTGTTTTTTTTTTTTTTTTTTTTTTTTTTTCTGGATAATATCTGTGTTCAAGCTTATTGCCTTGGTTTATTTTCACTCCCAGCAGATCATTCCACTGTATGAACAGATCACGATGTGTCTATCTCTGGACAGCTGTAGATGGACAATTAATGAAGGTCTAAGTTTTCAGAATTATATGCTGAGTGACTGGATCACTGTAGCACAGAAACGGGCACCTTTGAGTTTATTAGAGGTTGTCAACACTTCGCCAATGTAGCTGGAGACACTTACATCTCTACCAATGGTGTATGAGGGTTTTAGCCATGTCACACGCTCAGCACCCCGCCCCTCTCCCCACGTGGACAGACTCTCACTCTTGGCCTGTCTGGTGGACGTGAAATGGTGTGGCACAGGCTCTTCTCATTTGCATGTCTCACATGGCCAGTGAGGTTGAACTTCTTTTCATATTTTTGGCCATTTAGGTTTCCTCTTTGGTGAATGGCCCATTGATATCCTTAACCCTTTTTAAACCCCCCCCCTTTTTTTTTTAGCCATTGGATTGCCTTTTTCTTGTTTGTCCACACTTTCAGCCCACTTCTGCCAGATCCCAAAGCAAATTCAGATCATGGCACTTCCCACAGCTCTCTCTAGAACATCCAAAGCTTAGCTTGTAACCTTGCTAGTGGCCCTGGTTTGCCTGTGGGCTGTAAATCAAGTTCAACCCCAAACTCAGTTCCACTTTCTTTCTCTTCAGACCTCACCTTCCACTGCTTCCCTCCATACACCTGAACTCCAGCCCCATAAACACAACCTTCTCTATCCCAGGCTTTCTGCAATGCTGTTCCCTCCTCCTGGAAGGCTCACCTCCCTATTTCTGCATTCTACCTACTGCCACTTTCCCCGTGAAATTTATACTCTCTTCTCGATTCAGAGTCAGAGCCGCCTCTAAGTAATCACTGGTGCCATCATACTTTTCTGGTGGCATTTATTATTTCCTAATTTGTACTGTTTTGGCAACTCGCTTTAGGGGTGCCTGGGGGGCTCAGTCAGTTAAGTGACCGACTTTGGCTCAGGTCATGATCTCACAGTTCGTGGGTTCGAGCCCCGCATCGGGCTCTGTGAAGACAGCTTGGAGCCTGGAGTCTACTTCAGATTCTGTGTCTCCCTCTCTCTCTGCCCCTCCCCCACTCACACTCTGTCTCTCTCTCTCTCTCTCAACTAAATAAATATTTTTTTAAAAAAACTCGCTTTGCATACCTTTTCCTTTACAAATGTACCTGCTCCTTCATTATGTTATTTTAACCTTCATTCATAGTCTGATTTTAACCTCATCCATGCAACAGCCTGAGATGGGGTGGTGTTAATAACTCCTTTGGACAGATGTGGAAACATGGCCCAAAGGGGTACTCGCTTACCCAAGATCCCATACTGGCCCAGAGGCAGAGCTGGATTTGAAGACTGGACTCTCCCAATTCCACTTCTGGATCACTGCACCACACCTCTCATATTTGTATGTGTGTGTTGTGTCAAAGCCTGATTCCCCCTTGAGGCTGTGGCCCCCCGTGGCTCCCAGCTCTAGGTCCCCCCAGGGTGCACTCAATGAATATGTAATTCCTTGAAACTACAAGGATCGCAGGGTGCCAGGGACTGTGCAAATGTCAACTCTGATCTTCACAGCAACTCTATTCAGATAAGGAAACTCAGGGTCCCACGGCCAGCAATTAGTGGAGCTGGCCTTTCAGACCCAGAGGTAAGCTTCTACTTCCATAATCTCTGCCACTGGCATCCCGAAGGCAGAGCCAGCCAGCCGGAGAGATCAGAGCCCAAGGCGGGGAGGCAAAGGGCCAATGGTGGGCAACTTGACAGTGAACATGGAAGGCTGGGATGCGGATGCCCACTGACCACACCCACGATGTGCACACTGCCCCCAGACTCCACGGAGTGTCTGCAGAACGCGACGGTAGCAGGTCAGAGGAGGGCTGAGGGATGGGGTGGGGGGCTGTTTGCAAGTGTTCACCCCACCCCCACAGAGTGAGTCTGGATATGGACAAGTCTGCACCCCCTCCCCAGGGCAAGGACTCTAGAGGTGACTGGAGTCATGTCCAGTGCCTCAGTCGGCTATTCTTATGACCCTGTGTGTTGTCTTTCACGGTGTGCCATTTATTTATACTTTGTGTTTGTGTGCCTGGTATGTATTCGCGATTCTATCTTTGTGTTCCGTTCCTGTGCGTTGTGTTCGTGTGCCATGCGTCTGGTGTTGTGGGCCTGTTGTTTGTCTACCTTACGTGCATGTTCCGTTGTGTGTCCGTGCTGTGCACACTGTGTCTCTCCTTGTATCTGTGTCCAGTCTGTGTCTCTATTGTGTGCCGTGTGTACCGTGTGTCGGGAACTTGGGTCTGTGCTGCGTGCGCTGTGGATCTACGTTATGCTTGTGCTGGTCTCCGGCCCGACTGTCCACGCGGCGAGCGCCGGCTGCTGCGTGTTTACGTGTGTGAATCCCGTCCGGCCGCCCCGGGCCTGCGTCCCCGCCTGCAGCCAGTGCGCGTCCGCACCTCCCCGCCGCGCGTCTGGGCCAGCGGGAGGTCTGCGCCCCGCGCGTTGCGTAGTGTGTTTCCTCCAGCGGCGCGGGGCGGTGCTTCCGCGTGTGCCCGCGGCGTGGCCGGGTCGCGGCGGGCTCCGCGTCCCCGTGCTGTCGCGCCGCGTGCCTGCGCCCGGCGCGCGGGGCGGCGGGGATGCGCGCGCGGGGG